>NW_028154174.1:0-15740 GCF_964211835.1 Anser anser
AGATAAAATACATTTTAAAAAAGAACACATAAACAATCAGTGTCATTTGCAGTTCAGATAGCAAGTTTATAGAATTGACTTCTTGTCAGGTAAGTGCACTACATCGCATTAGTCCAAAATTGCATTTCCCATTTCATGAATGACTGTATGAGAGCCAGGTATATGTCACTCCCTCCCACATGCATGTGTGCCCACAAGCTGTGGGTTGGGTGATAAAAGTACAGAAACTGCAGGGTAGCACTGGAGAGCACATGGGCCTGCTATTTTTATTGTCCACTCTCAGAAGAGTCAGAGGGCAGAAAGTTTTGAGCTTCCAGAAAGAAGTAAGAAAGTGTTCTGGGCTTCCTAAGAGACGTTTGAAATAATCAATAGTAAGATATCATTATAATTTAGGACTTTTTTAGGCTAATATACATTTTCACTGTAAACTAAATCATAAACACCTATTATTTATTGTTCCATTTACTGCTAAGCTTTTAAAATAATGTAGGAAATACTGAAATGAATGTTTATTTATATTCGTATTATGTAAAAGGTTACTCTGGGACTTAAGTGCCTCCAAAATTTTATGAAACATTACAACCTATTAAGTGCTTGTCAGATAAAGTCATTATTCTTTATTTGGTCTTTTTACCTGCTATCAATTTGTATGTGTACAAAAGGCTTAGCCCCAAACTACTTTTATTCAAGAAAGTAATCAAACTTGAATTGAATAATTAAATCCACATTACTATACGTAAGTGATTAAACATTTTAAATACTATTTGTTTATATTTTTATAATACTCCACTGACTACAAGTCTTAATTGTAACATTTAAATAATGATAGGATATTCTATATGTTCATGTTCCAATGAAAACTGGAACTGATTAATAAAAAATAAGGGTGTCGGTAAGTGATAAAACTTTGTAATAAAAGAATAAATTATGAAATAGAATATATTTCTATTTATCTTGTACAGCTAATTGTACAGAAACAGGTTTCATTAGCCTAGACCGAGCCCCTTACCAATGGGGCTCTTTTGAATATATTATAGTATGCATTTGAAATTGTATTTACTTTAAATTTTAAAGAACATGTGTTAGTCTATTGAATGTTTTTATTATTTTTAAGTTGTTTTGGTACAAAGTGACCTTCAGGACATGACTTCTTCCTGTGCTTTCTGTAGTATTGAGGAAAATGGATAAAACAACAAAGCAGAGAAAAAAAACTTTCCCTTCCTCCCTTCCTTCCTAAATTGGGAAATAGAGGCAATAGCAAAAGATTTTGCATTCTGTAGAAATAGCATTGTTAGTCAGGTAATGATTCAGGTAGAAAACATATTACAAGTTCAATTAATGTGTTTTATTTTTATGTTATGATACAACTGTACTTGAGGAGTTACCTACAAATATTTTTGTGCTTCTAAGAGCAACACACTATACAGTGCTGTTTCTCTTATCCACTGAGCAACCTTCAGCAACTGGATTAGTGTTCCGCAACGTGAAACAGAGGTACTTGCCTGGGTCAACAAAGACAGCGTGCTTCCCTTGGCAAGGGGCTCTATCTAGGCTAATTAAACCCATTTCTGTACAATTAGCTGTACAAGATAAATTGAACTTCTTATTTCAGAGTTAGGTCACTTGCTGCTATCCTTGAAATCTGTACACACCATGATTCACAGTTCAGGGAAGAAATGTACAGAAATATAATAATGCTTTAAAAGGTGAAGCAACTAAGCTAATTAAAAGAATTCCAGTATCTATGTCTTTGAGAATCAACTCTTCTGTCTCAAAGAACATACCATCATTGCACAGATAGCATTTTAATGAATTTTTATAGATCTTACAATACAATTTTTAACATATAACTTCATACAGTTACACTGTATTTTTAACAGAATTTTAAACATCTGTGACAACTAGTTTTCCATTAAGCATTCAGTGTCTTTCATTGTAAATAACAAATTTATTATAACTGGTTTACTTAAATGTAAGGGCAATTTTGAACACAGTCATCAAAGAAATGCTGTTGTAGATTGGATAAAAGTTCAAGAACAAAAAACAGTTCAGGTATAGCACCACATTTAGCCTGTGTATTTTGGGTGATACACTTCATCTTTGTAAAAAGTCTACAAAAATATTCCTTATATATCTGAGGAAAAAACAAGCTTCAATAAGCACTGAAAGAATAAAAACATTTTTTTTGTCATCTGTATAGGCATGAAATGAATGTTTTCCTCTTCTAAAATATTATGCAATAGAATACTTATTTAATAACTTACTGAGTTGAGCAAGATGTGTTGTCTTCTCTTCTTTGTTCTCATTCTTCACCACAGCAAACTCATCACATCTCTTTTTCTCTTCGGTATGCAACTGTGATCTGACAGGCAAACAGAGCAAAGTACAAAGGAAATTATAATGATCACAAAGAAAAGCAGTCTTCTAGACCTGACAACTATAAATTCAGCACTTAGTAAAAGTTTTAAAGTACTGTCCAAAAATCAATACAGGAAGTGTAGAAACTCAATGCATCAAAAACAGATAGCTTTGAGGACTCTAAATAGGCTAAAAAGTCATAGGAAAGAATGCAAAGTCACACACTTTGGAATAACACCTTGCCTGTCTGACATAAAATGAGATATAAAAGTCTGCTTGCTAAAATACATAAGTACTTTCTGAACCAAGATTTGTACTCACTGCTAAGTATTCCAACTGCTATGCAAAAGTTTTCTTCAAGTTTGAAAGTGTACTATACTGAGTCACTACCTACACGAAACACTCTGTACAAGGTGGCACAGAAACTGAAGCTGAATACCTATATGATGGAGTATTTACTGTACTATAGTAGAGTATGTACAGAATCTACTGTCCTACAAAATAAGGTCACAAATAAAAGGACCTCAAAGCTTAGTGAAAATTCAGCAACTGAAAAGTTGTATTTCAGTTTCTCAGACTTGCTGTTTGAATTCCTTCATATTTATCCTTAATCAGGGATGAGGAAGCCTTTGGTAGCTGCTTGAAGCCACCTTTGCAAGCTGATTGAACTTTATTCCCCTGTACCCACTTCTGCACAGTCTGAGTTGAAACAGAAAATAAAATACGGTGTTGTCTAGGAAGAAGATATTTAAAAAAACAAAACAAACAACAACAAAAACACATGGAAGTGGAGAGTGAAGCTAATAATTCAAGTAATCAGGGATGAAAATTTATTAAAGAATTCACCTGCTAACACCTCTCTCTCCTGTAGACTTTTATTTAGACCAGACAAATTAAGTGTTTCTATACTGACAGTTTTTAGTTATCTTGACTAAGCAGACTAGTTGCATAAGAAGGGGCAACCAGAGATTCAAGCTACATATTCTCAACTAAAATAAAGGCAATATGTATATAGTTAAAAGAAAGTATAGGAAAACAAATTGCTTCTTATGGTTCTATGTTTGTTCAAAGACAAAGCTCCAGCTTTATTCTGAGTTTCAATTCTGCAAAGAAACTTAGGCAAAGTAAAGCTTTTTGATTTTTCCAAATCTGAATCTGTATCTTTGTTATAAGAGGAGAGGAATATGAAGAGTTTTATTTTCTGAACTATGGAATTAGCATATATTCCCCAGTGTAGCTCTGCTAACCATGTCCACGGCTGTTAGAATTATGTCTCAAGGACACAGCTGTACTGTCTCCCAGCAAGCCACTGTCTCAGTGCTGACTGGAAGAAGAATGCTGTCTTTGACAAAATTAAGTGTCTCCTAGTTTCTCTAAAGATCCATATGCTTGGCAAAATACAATACTCTTTCTTATGTCTCTGGACATCTTTCCTCTCTTGGCCCATTTCCACAAATAAAAATAACTTGTCAGCACTTCAGGTTCCAAATATATGTGTACTCCTTAAATTTCATGCAGTTCTTTGGTATATAGTCATTTCCACCATAACTGAAAAGGGGAAAAAAAAAACCAAAACAAAACCAACCTCAGGCTGGGTTGCAAAGACTACATAGAAGGATTAGTATCAGCAATATGCTGACTCTGTGTTCCTCTTCACAATCCTTACTAAGACCCCAAAGAATAAGGCTTATATACATAAATATATATACATATATATATACATATACATACATATATATTATTCTTATTCTTTATATATATATATATATATAAAGAAAAAGGGTCAAGTGTAGAATGAAGAAGGAAAGATAACAGATTCCAGATACACCTGGATGTAGGTGAAAAGTCATAAAGGAGAGATGTATTTTTCAATGTCATAGGGAAAGAAATTTCCTGTAGACAAAAAGGAAATAAAAGGTTTTTGGAATTACCATATTTTCTTCCCTCTGAACATCGGCACCAGTTGCATCAAAGTGACAACTGTTCCATTTACATGTTCCTAAAATTCATTTTCCAAAATTGTGTATCAACATACACTTGTAATTTTTAATGCTAACACATTCAAACGTGTTTGTAAGCAAGACAAATTCCACACTTAAATTTTATGCATACAAAACTACAATGTTCAAAGATATAATTAAATTCTAAAGGGATTTTAGCTTCTTACATAACTCCAAATTAAATGATGCAATGACTAAATCCACTCAGCAGACATATTTTAATCCTTCACCTGCAACAGGAAACCCACAGTTTCTACACCTTCAAAGAATGCCATATAATCTTCTTTTCAAAAGACACCTACCAAGTACCTTACTCTGAATAGAGAGGCAATGATTAGGCATAAGCAAAAAAAAAAAAAAAAAAGAAAGATGTGTATCTGGGAAACATTTGGGACAAATTAAGAGAATACAATGATATTTAAGATTTAGGATAGACATTGCTTAAATTCTAATGCAGTTAGACTGGTTTCTATCCTGTGCTACTTACTTCAAGAAAGAACAGGAAAATTAGAAGCAAAAAAGTGACTCCTGATACTGTGGACTGAAGACATTTCGCCTTTCATTCTCAATTGATTCTGACTGGTCCCCAGAACGAATGGTTATGGCATTTAGGGCCTGATTATTAAGGAATTAAGTAATTCATACCATGGAAGTTGATGGTTCTCAGCTGGGTTCCTGTTGTTCACTCTCCACATTCACTCCCTCCCTTATGAAGTTAACTACTTTTATCATCTCTCTCTGTCTTCTCTTCCCTGTAATATTCCCTACATGACACTAGTACTAACAGTCTTTGCTATCACAGATTGTCTACTCAAACATATATGTAAAAAAAAATAGAGGAATTGTTTACAACTTGTATTTAGCTTTCTCCTTTTTTTTCTAACTGCATCAGTTTGCCTATGTACAAAAATATTAACTCTAGCCTACAAACAATACATTACCTCACTTGGAATATTATGCTCTACCTGCATAAATTCCAATGCAGGTAGACAAATTAGATGAGGCAGAATACAGAGATGAAATATAAGTGAATTGAATGATCAACAATGTTTCCAAATCTGGAATGGTTTAAGAATGTCGTTCTCCCTTTACGGCATATTGATAAAAAGGAAGGCTCTTATGATAGGTAAAATGCTTATACTAAATGCTTATACTCCTTATAAGGACAATGAAATACTGATGGATTTAACAAATGGAGTATTTGAAAGTACAAGCCAAAGTCTAAGAAAGCTTACAAAATCATAGGAAAGCTTCAATGACTGAGTGCTGTAAGATTCTCTGTAATATGTTGTATTAAAAAATAAATAAATAAATAAATCACACAGTATCACAGATTTCTAGGTTGGAAGAGACCTCAAGATCATCGAGTCCAACCTTCGACCTAACACTAAGTACTCCACTAAACCATATCGCTAAGCTCTACATCTAAACGTCTTTTAAAGACCTCCAGGGATGGTGACTCCACCACCTCCCTGGGCAGCCCGTTCCAATGCTTAATAACCCTTTCGGTAAAGAAGTACTTCCTAACATCCAACCTAAAACTCCCCTGTCACAACTTTCGCCCATTCCCCCTCGTCCTGTCACCAGGCACGTAGGAGAACAGACCAACCCCCACCTCGAATACCAGTTCAGGACTGCAGGAGTGAGCACACCTGTGGGAGGTGCACCCAGGTTGGAGGCACACCTCCACCTAGTGACAGACCTCCTGGAAGAGGTGAATAGGCTGAGGAGCATGTGGGAGTCTGAGAGGCAGATAGACTACTGGAGTCTCTTCCTACCCTCCCTGAGACAGGCCTAGCAGGCAGAAGGGAAGCTCAATAGGGGGGTTTCCCTGTTCTCTCTCCACCCAGCTGAAAGCACTGACCTAGAGCTTAAGGGGATAGGCAATAAGTCCCTGCCTGGCCAAACATGCGTGTCCCCTCAGGGACTTCCCCACCTTCCCATACACAATAAGTATGAAGTTTTGCAGGTTGATCTGAACAATATTGAGGAACACTGTACATATGGCTCGGAGATGACATCGAGGTCATGTAGACCTGTGTTCTGTATTAAAACAGCTCCCACCAAGAAAAAAGTTACCTTTAAGGTAACTGTAGAGAGCGATAAGGTCGCCCCTGAGCCTCCTCTTCTCCAGGCTGAACAAGCCCCAGCTCCCTCAGCCGCTCCTCGTAAGACTTGTACTCCAGACCCCTCACCAGCTTGGTCGCCCTTCTCTGGACTCGCTCGAGCACGTCCATGTCCTTCCTGTAGCGAGGGGCCCAAAACTGAACACAGTACTCAAGGTGCGGCTAAATAAAATTGTTTAGATAATATATCAATGAACTGTAATGAATTACATATGAATAAGCTAATTTATGCTTATTAAAATAAAAAATAGAATCAGAGAAGTATATAAAAAGTACATTTATGCTTGTATAACATTGGGTTGCCAGTACTATATTACGTCTATTATGGTGATTGATTTCGTTTTGCATCAGAAGGGGAATATGTGTATTATAAACACTAAAGATCAAAGGACAGTATCAGAAAAACATGCCAAAACCAAATCAACAGAAACACGCATAAATACTTGAAGGCAGAATGTTTCTCTAATGAATTACATGTCACAGATGAAAAACCTCATGCGATAATTAAGCATTAACTAAACATTCTAGATTGCTCAAGACATGTCAAATGATGCTTATGAAGCAATCTGTTGGAGTATGCACTGCTCATCATGTGGCAAATACTGCCAGCTCCTCTTGGGGCCCCATGGAGGAGGACAGCAAGTGTCTTCCCACCATGTAACACAAAGGGCTGTTGACCCCCACACACTGAGGTTTATCAGGCCATTGCTTTTGACCATCTGACAATGCTCCATGAGCCAGAAGCAGCTCATGCCAGGAGGTGATATTTCACATAAGTGCAGTGTACTGAGGGGGGCAGAACTGACTCCAACCATCTCCAACCAGCCAAGGCTACCACAGCCTAGAGGGAACTTTCCTAGAGGGAACTTACCTGCCCATCTGTGTACCATGACATCCTGCTAGAAAAGCTGAGAAAGTGTGGGATAGATGAGTGGCCAGTAAGGTGGGTTGAGAACTGGCTGACTGGCCGAGCTCAGAGGGTGGTGGTGACTGGCGGCACAGAGTCCAGCTGGAGACCTGTGACTAGCGGTGTACCTCAGGGATCAATGCTGGGTCAGGTCTTGTTCAATATCTTCATCGACGACCTTGATGAGGGAATAGTGTCCGCCCTCAGCAAGTATGCCAATGATACAAAGCTGGGAGCAGTGGCCGACACACCAGAAAGCTGTGCTGCCATTCAGCAAGACCTGGACAGGCTGGAGAGCTCTGCAGGAAGAAACTAAACGAAGTTTAACAAGAGCAAGTGTAGAGTCCTGCACCTGGGAAGGAACAACCGCATGTATCAGTACAGGCTGGGGGATGACCTGCTGGAGGGGAGCTCTGCAGAGAAGGACCTGTGGGTCCTGGTGGATGACAGGTTAACCATGAGCTAGCAGTGTGCCCTGGTGGCCAAGAAGGCCAATGGGATCCTGGCGTGCATTAAAAGGAGGGTGGCCATCAGGTCAAGGGAGGTGATCCTCCCCCTCTACTCTGCCCTGGTCAGGCCTCACCGGGAGGAGTACTATGTCCAGTTCTGGGCTCCCCAGTACAGGAAAGACGGGGATCTTCTGGAAAGAGTCCAGCAGAGGGCAACAAAGATGATACGGGGCCTGGAGCATCTTCCCTATGAGGAAAGACAGAGACCAGGGTCTGTTCAGCCTTGAGAAGAGAAGACTGAGAGGGGATCTTATCAATGTTCACAAATATCTTAAGTGTGGGAGACAGTGGGATTTGGCCAACCTCTTTGCAGTGATTTGTGGGGACAGGACAAGGGGCAATGGCCATAAGATGGAGCACAGGAAGTTCCGCACTGTCCTGGTTTCAGTTAGGATAGAGTTAATTTTCCTCCTAGTAGCTGGTAGGGTGCTATGTTTTGGATTAGGATGAGAAGAGCGCTGATAACATGCTGATGTTTTAATTGTTGCAGAGCAGTGTTTACACCAGGCCAAGGACTTTTCAGCTTCTCGCTCTGTTCTGCCTGGGGTTTTGGAGTCGGGGATACAGAGGATCTGAGGCCCGCTATACTCCAACTGAAAAGGAGATATTGGCAGCATATGAAGGAGTTCGATCTGCTTCGGAAGTGGTCGGTACTGAAGCGCAGCTCCTCCTGGCACCCCGACTGCCGGTACAAAGGAAGGGTCCCCTCTACACATCATGCAACTGATGCTACATGGAGCAAGTGGGTTGCACTGATTACTCAGCAGGCTTGAATAGGAAACCCCAGTTGACCAGGAATCTTGGAATTGATTATGGACTGGCCAGAAGGCAAATACTTTGGGATATCATCAGAGGAGGAGGTGGTCCGTGCTGAATAAGCCCCACTGTACAACAAGCTACCGGATAACGAGGAGAAATATGCCTTGTTCACTGATGGGTCCTGTCGTATTGTGGGAAAGCATCGGAGATGGAAAGCTGCTGTATGGAGTCCTACACGACGAGTTGCAGAAGCTGCCGAGGGAGAAGGTGAATCGAGTCAGTTTGCAGAAGTGAAAGCCATTCAGCTGGCTTTAGATATTGCTGAACGAGAAAAGTGGCCAGTTCTCTATCTCTATACTGATTCATGGATGGTAGCAAATGCCCTGTGGGGGTGGTTACAGCAATGGAAGCAGAACAACTGGCAGCGCAGGGGCAAGCCCATCTGGGCTGCGGCATTGTGGCAAGATATTGCTGCCCGGGTAGAGAACCTGGTTGTAAAGGTACGCCATGTAGATGCTCATGTGCCCAAGAATCGGGCTACTGAAGAACATCAAAACAACCAGCAGGTGGATCAGGCTGCTAAGATTGAAGTGGCTCAGGTGGACCTGGACTGGCAACATAAAGGTGAATTATTTATAGCCCGATGGGCCCATGACACCTCAGGCCATCAAGGTAGAGATGCAACATACAGATGGGCTCGTGATCGAGGGGTGGACCTGACCATGGACACTATAGCACAGGTTATTCATGATTGTGAAACATGTGCTGCAATCAAGCAAGCCAAGCGGGCAAAGCCTCTTTGGTATGGAGGACGATGGCTGAAATATAAATATGGAGAGGCCTGGCAGATTGATTACGTCACACTCCCTCAAACCCGCAACGGCAAGCGCCACGTACTTACAATGGTGGAAGCAACCACCGGATGGCTGGAAACATATCCTGTGCCTCATGCCACCACCCGGAACACTATCCTGGGCCTTGAAAAGCAAGTCCTATGGCGACATGGCACCCCAGAGAGAATTGAGTCAGACAACGGGACTCATTTCCGAAACAACCTTATAGACACTTGGGCCAAAGAACATGGTATTGAGTGGGTGTATCACATCCCCTATCATGCACCAGCCTCTGGAAAAGTTGAACGATACAATGGACTGTTGAAGACTACACTGAAAGCAATGGGTGCTGGGACATTCAAAAATTGGGATACACATTTGGCAAAGGCCACCTGGTTAGTCAATACCAGGGGATCTGCCAACCGAGCTGGACCTGCCCGATCAAACCTGTTACGCACTGTAGAAGGGGATAAAGTTCCTTTAGTGCACGTAAGAAACATGCTGGGTAAAACAGTCTGGGCTACTCCTGCCTCAGGAAAAGGCAAACCCATTTGTGGAATTGCTTTTGCTCAGGGACCTGGATGCACTTGGTGGGTAATGCAAAAGAATGGGGAGGTCCGGTGTGTACCTCAAGGGGCTTTAATACTGGGTGAGAATAGCCCATGAGTTGAATTGTAGTATGTTAATTATTACATAATACTGTATGTCATCACTACTGTGATTGCTATATATCATAGATGAAAATGGTGATTAATTAGAATGTATTGGAAAGAGTGTAACCTGAGCATGACATAAACGGTATGGAATAAGGGGTGGATATCTGTCCTGGTTCCAGTTAGGACAGAGTTAATTTTCCTCCTTGTAGCTGGTAGGGTGCTATGTTTTGGATTAGGATGAGAAGAGCGCTGATAACATGCTGATGTTTTAATTGTTGCAGAGCAGTGTTTACACCAGGCCAAGGACTTTTCAGCTTCTCGCTCTGTCCTGCCAGCGAGCAGGCAAGGGGTGCAGCAGGAGCTGGGAGGGGACAGACCCAGGACAGCTGACCCAAACTGGCCAAAGGGGTATTCCATACCATCTGACGTCATGCTAAACAATATATAGGGGTGGCTGGCCGGGGTGGGGGGCCGGCTGCTCGGGGATAGGCTGGGCATCGGTCAGCGGGTGGTGAGCAATTGCATTGTGCATCACTTGTTTCTTACACATTATTATTATTAATACTATTATCATTATCACTATTATTATTATTGTTATTATTATATTCCTGTCTTAATAAACTGTCTTTATCTCAGCTCATAAGCTTCACTTGCCCGTTTCTCTCCCCCATCCCAGGGAGGGAGGGGGGAGGGTGAGCGAACGGCTGTGTGGTGTTTAGCTGCCAGCCGAGTTAAACCACAACACGCACCAACATGCAAAAGAACTTCTTCATGGTGAGGGTGACGGAGCACTGGAACAGGCTGCCCAGGGAGGCTGTGGAGTCTCCTTCTCTGGAGATATTCAAGGCCCGTCTGGAGGCCTGCCTGGGCAACCTGCTCCAGGGAACCTGCTTTGGCGGGGGGGTTGGACTCGATAATCTCTTGAGGTCCCTTCCAACCCCTATAATTCTATGATTCTGTGATTCTGTGATCTGCCAGGGCCAAAATGCAGGTTGCACTATCAGACAAAAATATGCAAAAGTTTTAAATTGGCTTTAGATGCCAAGGTTTTGGTAGACGGGCCTGCAGGGTTGGTCTCTGTTAGAAGAGTGCAGAAGCAGCCCCATATGAGATCAGAACCAATTTCAGATAGCTCCAAAAGGGACTTGCTGCTAGCTGGAGCAGAGCCAATAAGTGATGTTGTTTGCACTGCTCTGAGACCAGATTTAAGGGAAGAAGAAGAAGAAAAGAAGAAGAAGAAGAAAAGAAGAAGAAGAAAAGAAGAAGGAGAAGAGGAAGGAGAAGAAGAAGGAGAAGAAGAAGGAGAAGAAGAAGGAGAAGAAGGAGGAGAAGAAGGAGAAGAAGGAGAAGAAGGAGAAGAAGAAGGAGAAGGAGAAGGAGAAGGAGAAGGAGAAGGAGGAGAAGGAGAAGGAGAAGGAGAAGGAGAAGGAGAAGGAGAAGGAGAAGGAGAAGGAGAAGGAGAAGGAGAAGGAGAAGGAGAAGGAGAAGGAGAAGGAGAAGGAGAAGGAGAAGGAGAAGGAGAAGGAGGAGAAGGAGAAGGAGAAGGAGAAGGAGAAGGAGAAGGAGAAGGAGAAGGAGAAGGAGAAGGAGAAGGAGAAGGAGAAGGAGAAGGAGAAGGAGAAGGAGAAGGAGAAGGAGAAGGAGAAGGAGAAGGAGAAGGAGAAGGAGAAGGAGAAGGAGAAGGAGAAGGAGAAGGAGAAGGCGAAGGCGAAGAAGGCGAAGAAGGCGAAGAAGGCGAAGAAGGCGAAGGAGAAGGCGAAGGAGAAGGCGAAGGAGAAGGCGAAGGAGAAGGCGAAGAAGGCGAAGAAGGCGAAGAAGGCGAAGGCGAAGGCGAAGGCGAAGAAGAAGAAGAAGAAGAAGAAGAAGAAGAAGAAGAAGAAGAAGAAGAAGAAGAAGAAGAAGAAGAAGAAGAAGAAGAAGAAGAACCCTGCTTTGCAACAGCACATGGGAGAGTGAGCAACAGCCCTGCAGACCCTAAGGACCGTGCAGAAGGAGGGGGAGGAGGTGCTCCAGGAGCTGGAGCAGAAGTTCCCCTGTGGACTGTGGAGAGGCCCCTGGTGGAGCAGGCTGGCTCCCTGCAGCCCATGGGTCGCACGGCAGAGCAGATCTCCATGCTGCAGCCCCCCTGTGGAGGAGCCCCCGGTGGAGCAGGTGGATGTGGCCTGGAGGAGGCTGCGGCCCATGGAGAGCCCCCTCAGGAGCAGGCCCCGGGCCGGAGCTGCAGCCCTTGGAGAGGAGCCCACACACGGAGCAGGGGGTCTGGGGGGAGCTGCTGCCCATGGGGGACCCATGCTGGAGCAGTTTGTTTCTGATTGATGGACGCTGTGGTATGGACCCATATTGGAGCAGTTCTTGAAGAGCTCCTGCCTGTGGGAAGCCACGCAGGATCAGTTCAGGAAGGACTGTATCTTGTGGGTGGGATGCTATGTTGGAGCAGGGGAAGAGAGTGAGTGAACCAATAAGGTTGGTTCTTGCCAACCACCATAAATAATATTAAAAACTGCTTCCTATGTGTGTTTTTCTTGTCTTTGTGGTTTACATTATCAAGGACTCTCTCTACTACCTATCTATCTATCTATCTATCTATCTATCTATCTATCTATCTATCTATCTATCTATCTAACTAAATTACAAAGTGTAAGTCAGAAAACTCTAGATTTAAGGTATTAATGCCCTTAAAGGAAGACACACATTTACATAACTAATATTTTTTAAAATGTAACATGGTTTTATATTTTCAGTAAAACAATGAATGGTATTTCACGCTGGATAAATCTGTGAACTTCCAGTGTCTGAATTCTTTACTTAAGATATATTTACTCCAACAAGTTGTGTATATTACTCAAAACAATGTCACCTGTTTTGATTGTTATGCATGCAAAAAAAAGTTTCCATTTTCAAAATCATTTTAGACAATCCTGTATCATAATAGGTAAGGGAACAGACTAATGCTGATAGGCTATTTGTGAAAGAAGCATTCTTGCATGACTTTGCAAGATTTTATTCCATCTATTAAAATACAGTTCAATATTATGCGCTTAAACATACATGACGTTTCATGGAACTTTTAGCTAGTAAGTGGGTAGGCATGAAGAAGCCTCCTAATGATCAGAATTTTCATTATTCTAGCACTAGAAGAATAGAGAAAATATACAAGATGTGAATAAAGAACTTTATGTAATACTTGCAGCAAGAGACGTGTGTGCATATCCTCTGCTTTTATTCTGCTTTCACCATCTATTAGTATACTGTTAGTATTATTCATGGCAGAAGGCTCTTTTAGAATCTAGATTTAGAATCTAGTGATCAGTTTGTTGTTGTTGTTTAAACTAAAAATGGTAAGTTTGAGACATGCATTCAGCAGTTGCAAGAATAAATCTCTTGAAAGCCTGAAGTAATCTAAATTTCCTTTTTCCTTCATACATTGAACAAGCCCCAAACCTGTAAAATTGGCTCTGAAATCATTTGAAATAATTAGATCTCTTTCTCAGATCTCATACTTTTTTAATTGATTCACATAAGGTGGCTGCAAGTATTACAGATTTAGTGTTACCGGCATAATATGCCCATGGATAGGCAGTACCTTTCCACTTCATTTTTTGGCAGTAGAACACTAAATACTTCACAAACTTAGCCATTCTTCAGACAACATCAAAAGATGATAATTCCTGGAATGATAATAGATAAAAAGACTGAAGTCTTCTTCTTGTTGGAGAATTAAACCATATATAAGGATTTTTTTGAGGATAACCAGATAAACACAAACACAGAGTACTGGTAAAAGAAAGCACTGAAGTATTTTTTGGGAAAACTGTTTCTAGTATATTCTCCACATAGTAACAATTTTAATTACTATATAAAAGGAGAATAGTTTATTTGGATACCATCAGCTGTCATTCAAGGAAAACTGTACCATAAATGCTGAAGACATAAAAAGTTTTCTTTGTAAACAAAGGCATTATATGCTGACAAAAGTCTCTGATTAATAAGTATGTTTAAAGCATACGTAGCTATTCCATGTTTTATAGTTATTAAACAGACTGATCCAAACAATGAGCAAATTTTTTTTTTTTAACAAGTACCATAAAAAGACATGTGGTAGCAGCACAATGATAGTAGCAAAGATCTTCTTTGATATATGTAGCAACTGTAGGATTAGAGGCAGCAGATGTATATATTCCTAGGGTGACAACAAATTTTGTTTTATGTATTTACCTTTCATAAGAGAATCGATATTTTTAGGTGGAAATTTTGTTTTTCATTTAATTTACATTCTGAAAGTTGCAGTTTTTCAAAGGCTAGTTTGAAAATTAAACCTATAGAACTGCTGTAATTATATATTTTCATTTTTGAACTCCTTAGTTAAAAAATAAAAATAAAAAAGGGAGCAAAACCGATGAGAAGAATCAAGCCTTAGTCAGTGTAAAATTTCTCCAGTGGTTCTGCTTACAGAATGAATTAACCAAAGACATATATGTGAAAAGCCAAAAGAAATACAAGTGTAAAAATCACAAGATGGATCAAAATAATCTACTGAGAAGCATCAGGTACTCATTGTAAAAAAAAAAAAAAAAGTATTAAAAATGGAAAATGGTTTAAAAATGGAAAGTAGAATTGAGGAAAATCACAGCTACAAATATTTTTGCTGTATTTTTGTATCTTTTGCCATACATAATTTGATGGCATCCAATTGTTTTAATCCATAAGATTGTGGCGGTTTCTCGTGAAACTTAAAGACATGGCATGTAAAACGCTTGAAACTTCACCTTTCAACGAAGCATCACAGTAAAATTTTCAGATTACTCCTCCTTTGCCTTGAAACATCATAGTGGACCTGCCATTATTAAGTTTCAGACTGAAACAGGATTCCCATACTACAAATATCATAAGCGAGATAATGAATGAACTTGGTATTGCTCAAAGAAGGAAAAATCCTAAAGGACTTCTAAAAGACGGATAGATGAATGAATAGATAGACATTATTGTATGATTTTGGTTCAGTATATTGAGCAAAGACACTGCTTTTACACAAAATATTTTTATATTATTATTAGTTCTTATAGAAATTACTTTTTTTTTGTAATAACCTACCTTGCTAACAACATGAATTAAAATACAAAGATTAAAAAAAAAATCTTCATAGCATTGCTATTACAGATTCTAGTTTAAATTCTGTTATATCACAGAAGAATACATTAAATCTATGTAATGACATAACTCTTAAATATATATTTTTTTTTCAGTTGAAACCAGGAAAGTTTTAAGGAAATGTTTGATTTAATTGTAATCTATCCAGAGGCAAGGCATGATAAGTCCTAGAAGCAGTAAATTTTAAGCCATTAAAACAACAAAATATGCTATCTGTCAATATTTTAAAATGTAAACGCTAATACAGGAATACTAATATTTAAAATTCACAAAAATATACCTCAACAGCTATGATAACATCTTGTGGTAAACATAAAAAGTGTAAATCTCAGAAATTTCTACGTGAAATGAATAATTTTCTTTTGTGATTAATTCTTGCAGGACTTTTTATTTCATTTTTTTAACGGGTAGTAATATATGTATATATGTAATATATGTAAAGTA
>NW_028154173.1:0-22866 GCF_964211835.1 Anser anser
ATGCAGATGTGAAAAGAAGAAAACAGTCAGAGAAATTACTTCAGCCTGGAGATTTGAGTAGCAGTTTCATAGCAGTTTGGTTTAGTGTTTGTTGTTGTAGTTGTTGTTGTTATTTTTTGTTTTTAATCAATATTTTACTGTATTTCCTTTTTTTTTCCCTTAAGGGCTAGAACCTTGCGTTCATACAGCACTTCACACAGTGGGACCTTGATCCTGACTGGGACCTCTGAGTGCTACCATTATACAAATAATAATAAAATGAAGCAGAACAAAACAGGAGCCCTATGGGCTAGTTTTTAATGCCACTATCTCTTCTACACCAAAATTAAGCCATTTGAAAGATAATACCAAGGAGAGTTTTGTTGTTGTTGTTATTGTTTTGGTTTTGTTTTTTATTTTGATAGATTGTACCTTTTCATAACACACATCTTGAAATGAGTGCATGACTCATTTTCAAAAAGAAATGATAACACTAGATTCATTTGGTTTTACTAGGCAGGCTGTTAAAAATACATTGTTTGGTGGCATTCTATTTCTCCTGGACAAATAGCATTTTTAAAAGGGATTTAAAGCTATGAGAAAATGCTTACTTTTTAATTGCTATTATCCTATTATTTTAACAAATGTAGTCTGTTAAGCAAATCCACATAGAAAAAAAAAATGCTTAATACCACAAAAACAGATCGAGCTAAGTTTATGAAATTTACAGATTACCTAAAATGCTAGGAGTTAATTACAGTCTGCTTTCCCTGGCATGTCAGCCTGATTAAATTTGGAGTTCCAAGATGAATTGGCCCAAATTCATTAGTGTTCCCCGGGTGCATATGTTGGTCAAGGTCAAGCGAAGCACATTGACTGTAGTGTTAGTCAGGAGGGGGAAGGGTTTCTAAAGAAGGTGGACTCTTAAAAGGTCTGGGGTTGCAGCAAGAAACTTTGATACTTTTTAACTTAATAAATCTTGACAGCCTAATCATGGCTAAGCCTTTGCAGTGTTATTGGTACAGATGGCAAAGCTAGACATATTTAAAGAGATCTCAGCAGCTAGTGGCAGGAGAGCATTGAATCCAAATGCACTGTTGGGCTCTCAGAGAAAGTGCAAGAAGGGAGGATAAAAAGCAACACAGCATTTCCATCTCTTGACATCTCCAACAGCCTCAGATACAAAATATGATAAGGCTCCTGCTGAGCTAATAAGCCCAACAAATGTCTGTGTCCGTGAAGTAGATGAAGTGGGATCAAGTAGTTGGGGGCTGCTGTATGAAAATAAGCCAGCACCCAGGGTATAATGGCACTGTAGAAAGCTGCAAGGTCAGGCTGATGACAGAAACACTGGATAAGTAGAGACCCCATCAGTAAAACAGGTTTGCCTGCTGGATCTGAGCCACATAACTATTAAACTAACTATTAAAAAAATGCCTATGTTTTAGAAAACTCATCTAGTTTAGTAAATAAAAGGACAGGATTTGGTTTTGTTGTATGAAAAGCTGGAATGGTTTGCTACTTATTGCCATATAGATTGTATGATGAATTGTTTCTCTGCAAAATATTACATCAAAACAAACCTGAGAAGGGGATTTGACTGCAAACTAAAGGAGATTTTTAAAGTAAGCAGTAATAACAGATGAGCCACAAGCCTGCTGGCTGTTACACTGTTCTTCTCTTAATTTCTTATATATATATATATATATTTATATATAAAAGGTATATATAAATACCTCAAGTATACCTTTATTCATCTCATTCTTAAATGGAGCACTGTGTGTCCCAATAAAATAATTTAAGCTGAAATCATGCTGGAAACATGAGTGTGATAAATGCAGCTCTTCGCAATTACAAAGAAAAATATAGACCTATCTTGCCGAAAATACCATTAAAATAATAATTAGGCAGTGCTTGAAATTTCAGGAATGGGTCAAGTTGTTATATCAAATTTTAAAGCTTCATATTATTTTAGTGTTACTTGTAAAGGTTTGTTCAAAAAGTACAGAATGTTACAAACGCCATGTGCATTTGTTTATTACATTTGCGAGAAGATGTGAAAAATCTGACAGAAGGCCACAAAGGTCATACCTATAATTCCCTTTAATTTAACCATGCGATGTTTCAAATTTATGCAAACATAATTATTGTCAAATTCCAGTGTGTTATACATGTGCTACTGAAGCCAATACAAGCCAGATCTGGTCCTATGAGTAACAACAACAATAGAAAAATAAATCAGTAGTGATAGATGATGAATATTTATGATTGTTTCCCTCTTACCATTTTAATCATTTACAGATATTTTCAGTTTTCACCCAGTAGAAGTACACCTGAATGCAGTGCCTCCCCTGAAACCTTAAGGAGGACGCATAATAATAAGGCAAGCAGCCCCCTTCCCTCCACTCAGGACTGGGTCATGTATCATATTCTCAGGCTTGCATTGGGATGCAGAGCCACGCCAATCAGCAGGCTCTCAGACAGGCACAGTGTCTCCAGAATCTCAACTGTGGCCCGTGGAGAAGTGCTTTGGCTGCTCTAGCCCTAGAGGCCACATCGTGTGCTCCTGGCCACCACCAGCCAGATCGGCCATGTGGAGTGGAGGGAACAGCAATGTGTCGTGGGACGCTCCGAGGCTTGTCCCCACTGCTATTCTGTTTGACCCTTCTGCGATGGTGCAAACTGCAGAAGCACCTTCTGTTAGTCCCCACATTCTCCAATGCTTTTTATTTCGCTTAGGTTTGTAGGTGGCTGCCACTCACTTTAACAGCAAATGTCTCCCTCCCGTCCTTTCACTCCAATCTTACATACACGACAGTATTTCTTCTGTCCTGCCAAGCATCCCAGTCTATATCTTCCCATTTATCACACAAACATCTCAGCACCATTTTTCTGTGCCACACCTCCCAATCAGCAAAAAAGCCGGAAGCAACAGTGTATTTAAAGTACCCTGCAAGAGCACTCTCATTGCCTGATGGTTAAGAAGACAAAGTATGGGAGCTGGGGAGTAAAGAAGTAAGAAAAGGTTGAATATCCTTTGTACTATGCCCAGTATAAAATGGGTCCCTGAGCAAAAATATGGGGCTAGAAACCAAATTGTATATAAAACATAATGCCTGGTGTCAGAAGAGAGACTTAGAGCTTGTCCTTATGTATTCTCTCTAAATGAAAACTATAAAAATCTACTCCTATCTTACACGGGTCAGAAAATACACCATTTTTATGCCCTTCTAAATGTTTTCCTAGTGCACCAAAAATGCTAGGAAGCAGCCAGCAGTGAATGGGATGGAAAAATGCATGTATATAAGCAACACAGCTTTGCACCAAATTTAAAATGGGGTGTTATGCAATGCAAATGAAGTGACCCCAGTCCAAGGGCTAGGCTTTCAGAGTGAAAGTGATACAGATATTAATGAAACACCAGTTATCGAATAACTGACTATTGCTGTTTTATGTTGTTTGGAGAGGCAGACTCATTTCACCTTTTCAGCTGAACCAAACAATTAAACATAGAGGGTACCACCGTTAAAAATAAATGCATAAAATAAAGAATCAGCATTTAACTGCATTGTGGGTAATCTGGTCCATCACAAAGCTGCACAGGTAACGTGAGCTGTAAAGAAGAGCCATGTTCTGGCTTAGGTCAAATGGAAGGAAGGAGCTCCTGACAAGGATAGAGAACAAAAACAGAAAGGCAAGGGCCAGTTTGCTAGACAGGTCCTTTGTATAGTTGAAAATGTTGCTAGTACTGACTAGTTACTTAGATATGCCTGGATTTTTGCTGTGATTGGTGACTGTTCC
Organism: Anser anser; assembly: GCF_964211835.1. NCBI lineage: Eukaryota > Metazoa > Chordata > Aves > Anseriformes > Anatidae > Anser > Anser anser. The sequence continues at coordinate 3,781 of NW_028154173.1, forward strand.
TGTAGGTTTAGTGGATCTATTTATCATGTTGAAAAGCTTGGCTTGTTCATAGAATCAGAGAATCGTTAAGGTTGGAAGAGACCTTCAAGATCATCTGGTCCAACCATCACACTACTACCAATGTCACCCACTAAACCATGTCCCTAAGTGCCAGGTCCAACCTTTCCTTGAACACCCCCAGGGACGGTGAAGCCACCACGTCCCTGGGCAACCCATTCCAATGCCTGACTACTCTTTCTGAGAATAAATGTCTCCTAATTTCTAACCTAAAACTCCCTTGGCACAACTTGAGGCCATTCCCTCTAGTCCTATCACTAGTTGCCTGTGAGAAGAAGCCGACACCCAGCTCCCTACAACTTCCTTTCAGGTAGTTGTAAAGAGCAATAATGTGTTCCTGGAGCCTCCTCTTCCCCAGACTAAACAACCCCAATTCCCTCAGCTGCTCCTCAGAGGACTTGTGTTCCAGGCCCTTCACCAGCTTCGTAGCCCTTCTCTGGATATGCTCCAGTCCAAAACTGAACACAATACTCAAGATACGGCCTCACCAGAGCAGAGTACAGGGGAACAGTCACCTCACTGATCCTGCTGGCTACACTATTCCTGACACAAGCCAAGATGCCATTCCTAAAGGTTTTCACCTGCCTTTTCTGGTCACTGAGTCTCTAGATAGATCATTTTTGGTAGATGATTGCATTCTAGACTCAGTGTAGCTCTTCAAGATTCACAAGGCTGAACCATTCAGACAGCAACACACAAGTTTAGCACGGCTGAGGGCTGATCCACTTCATCTAAGTGCTAATACTAGTGTTTTTTGTTTTTTGTTTGTTTTTTTTTAATATATACTGAGGACATTATCTTTGTAAGGAGGAATGTGAGGAACAGAAAAGGGAGGAGGATGTCTTACAAAAAGTTCTTAATCAGTGACTTTTTAGAAATTATGGTTTGAATTGGGAAAAAAAATGCAAAACCTTCATTCCTGTAACTTATTAGTATTTTCAAAAAAATAATAATAACAAAAATAATTTTCTATACAACATATACCCAGTAGCTGTGGTTTCTCACTTCTGTCAGAACAGAGATTGAACTTGGAAAAAGTCAGAGGAAGAATAATTTAGGAATGATTTGTGGTCAGCTGTGACAGAGTATGTTAACGGTTGTTCTATCCATGAAGCATGTGCTTGCGGGATGTGGAAAACTGTATTTTTAAGAATTACCTGGAGGTACTTAAAAAAAATGAAAAGAAAGATTTAGCAGTTGGCACAGACACCTAAATAACAGTTGCGAATTTCTTCCTAAATGACAGGTTTTTAGGAAAAAAAAAAAAAAAAGGATGGATCTACTCTCATTTTATAGAAGTATTTTTCTTAAAACTTGTTAAAGGGTAGATAGAATTGCATTAATAAGATCTTAATATTATTAATATTATTGGGTATACTCTTGCAGAAATAATTTGTTACCTACCTTCCTTCATCTTTTTAGCAGCAGTTAAGTTATAAAATGAAGTCAGTCATTTCCTTTTTAGGAATATTTCTGAATTATTTTAATATAATTCTAAAGAAACAATTTCTTAATGTCTTGCTCAGCGTAGTACTTTAGTTTACCTAGGCCTTTTGTGCTGCAGGGATTTAGGAAGATTAAAACAATCTTCATCTCTTGTTGTGCCGTGGATTTAAGGACCAGAAGACCTGAAATGCCAGGGTGTATTACACATTCCGTGCAGCCAGTGGTCAAGGGTAGGCTCTGCTTGTTAATGTGCATTGCCCAGGTGAATAAGTGAATTGTATGTGGGAAAGAGGAGAATGTACATTCTTCTAGAAAGTGAAGAAATGGGTTGGAGGTTCCTAGGATGCTATTAAATCCTATGACTGAGGAAAAGGAATATCCTTTTTGTCTCAAATTCATAAATTACAGAATCATCATAGAATTGTTTGGGTTGGAAGGGACCTTAAAGATCATCTAATTCCAACCCCCTTGCCATGGGCAGGGACACCTTCCACTAGAGTTAAAGGAAATGAGGATCTGCTGTAATGCTAACTTGGGGCTGAGAACCACACGTGTGAGCTAACTGCTCTGCTGCAGAGAGATGTAAGAGTGGCATCACCATGCAACAAGTGCAACAAAATAGTGCAGGTGACTAACCCAAATGCCATCAAATGCATTAACCAAATAAAAATACAGAGACTACTTTACTTGCTACCAGCTCATCACAAAATTTTTAACCAGAGTAGAATTTTCAAGCCATATTTTCTAATTATCTATCTCTAGAAAAACATTGATTTCTTCTGCATACATCCAGAGAGATACACCCCATTAAAGAAATTTGGCTAATCTCAAAGAAAATCTGACAAAAAAAAATCAGTTACATACTAAAAGCTTCACTAAAACGATTGCAAAATAAGCAATATACATTCCATTGAAAAGAATTCATTTGAATGCATTCACCAAAGGGAAATCATAGTTAACCAACCTGATTGCCTTCTGTGATGGGACAACTGGCTGGATAGATGAGGAGAGAGCAGTGGATATTTTCTACCCGGACTTCAGCAAGGTTTTTGGCACTGTCTCCCATGATATGCTTTTAGGGAAGCTCAGGAAGTGTGGGCTAGATGAGTGGACAGTGAGGTGGATTGAGATTTGTCTGAACAGCAGGCATCAGAGGGTTGTGATCAGTCTACCACTGGCCACCAAAAGAGAAGAGTTTGGCCCCATCCTCTTTACATTGTCCCCTCAGGTATTTGTAGAGGTTGGTAAGATTCCCTCTCAATCTCCTCTTCTCTGGGCTAAACAGGCCCAGATTGCTTAGTCTTTTCTCATAAGACAGATGCTCCAATCCTTTAATCATCTTTGTAGCTCTATGCTGGACCCTCTCTAGAAGTTCTACGTCCCTCTTGTACAGGGGAGCCCAGAACTACAAACAAGATTCCAGGTGTGTCCTCACCAGAGCTGAGTAGAGGGGGAGGATCACTTCTCTCCACCTGCTGTCCACACTCCTCCTGAGGCTAGGATCCCACTGGCCTTCTTGGCCACAAGAGCACACTGCTGGCTCATGGCTAACTTGTTGTCCACCATGAAGAGTACCTCCTCAGCAATTTTTCTGATGATACAAAACTGGGAGAGTGGCTGATACCCCAGAGTGCTGCCATTCAGAAGGATCTCAGCATGCTGAAGAAATGAGCAGAGAAGAACCTCTTGAAATTCAACAAAGGCAAGTGCATGGTCCTGACCCTGTGGAGGAATAACCCCATGTTCTAGAACAGAATGGGGCTTGACTTGCAGGAAAGTAACTCTGCAGAGAGGGACCTGGGGTTCCTGGTGGATAACAAGTTGCTCATGACCCAGCAGTGTGGTCTTGTGGCCAAGGGATCCTGGGCTATATTAGGAAGAGCATTACCAGCAGGTCAAGGAGGTAATCCTCACCTTCTGCTCAGCCCTGGTGAGGCCACACCTGGAGTATTATGTCTAGTTCTGGTTTCCCCAGTACATGAGAAACGTGGACATACTGGAGTGAGTCCAGAGAAGGGCTACTAAAATAATTAAAGGACTGGAACATCTCTCATATGAGGAAAGACTGAGGGACCTGGGCCTGACCAGCCTGGAAAATTGAATTCTCAGGCAGATCTGATCAATGTGTGCAAGTTTCTGAAGGGAGGGTGCCAGGAGGATGGGGCCGGAGTCTTTTCAGTGGAGCCCAGTGATAGGATGAGAGGCAACAGACACAAACTGCAACACAGGAAGTTCTACCTTAACATCAGGAAGCACTTTCTTGTTGTGTGGGTGACTGAGCAGTGGAACAGGTTACCCTGGGAGGCTGTGGAGCCTCCTAGCTTGGAGATATTCAAAAGCTTCCTGAACACAGTCATGGGTAATGTGCTTTAGGGGACCCTGCTTCAGCAGAGAGGTTGGACTAGATGATCTTTCATGCTCCCTTCCAACCTCAACCATTCTGTGATTCTGTGAATAACTGTAGAAATGGCTGAGTGTAAATGAAAACACAGTAGAAGAGGATTTTGTTTTAATCACAAATACTTAATCTAGCTATTAATTTAAAGGTACATAGATTTTGAAACAATAGATAAGAATAACATAGGATTAGTTATATAATACAGTTATTTTAACGTATGGAATATATATGGATTAATAGATAACTAAAATGTAATTTATATATATAATATAAAGAATATTAATATCTGCAGTGTAATTCATATATATGAGTATATAGAGTGTAACTACTAATATACATTTAAACCTCAGAAATATAAAATGCCAGGAGTATTTTGACTGTGACTTTAATTTTTTTTTTTCATTGCATCACAGTAAATGTTTCCAGTCCTTTTCCATTATATTTTTTTTTCTCCTTGGAAGAAGTCTGTCTCTCACAGAACAAAGGAAATGATAGATGTGAGCTTCTATGATTGCTGAGAAGGCAGAAACAGTAATGACACTCAGAAAATTCTCTTCAGTTCAGAAATCATATCTAGTACATTAGAAACATTCAAGGTGCTGTACAGAGAGCTATGTGCAAAATTCTGGCTTTCCCTAGATACTTGGTTTGTTTTTAAAGCAAATTAAATAAAACATATCAAATGAGAACTTTTGTATCTAAAATATATGCAATGTAGGATAATTGAATTTCTGTGGGCTTTATTATTATTTTAATTTGTTATTATTGAGGCACAACAGACATAGAGTATCAGATAAGAATTGTATGTCTTTGTTACTAATGCAGTATGTAAGAGGCAATACGTACTACCACCTGAATGACTAAGAAATACAGGATTTGAAGGTTAATTGACTCACTGACACCTGAGATTGGATTTGTCCCAAACTTTTCATAAGTACAGAGACTTTTGTATAGATACATACGTGAGTTTATATGTCTGTGACCTAATTCTGACTTTCCTCCACCTTCAGCTGAGAGGAAAGCTACTCTGAAAGAGTTGTGTCAAAAATGCAGCAGGGGAGAGAGCTGGCGGTGAAAAGCAGAGTTTCTCTAAAAGCGAGGTGTGTTTTTAAGTCTTTTGCTTAAGCTGTGTGTATATATTTCTGGTTTTGCATAAAATTTTAAATGGAGGTGAAAACATCTGTAATGCCCATCATTTCCCCGTCTATTTGCAAGAAATATAAGGTCTGTGTGTTTATGTACTAGAATCGGTCAAAAATTGTATTCTAGTATATAAAATCCTTCCCATTTGTCCACAGAAATTCAAAATTTGACAAAGATGTGAAACACTCTGATTTTTTGCTAGAAAGTTGAGATTTAAGTTTACTGTGTTAGAACTGTGCTCAGTGTGGTCATTGAATACTAATCAGCCTACAGTATGCAGCAGGAACCATGTGTCCAGAGTCTTTCCCAATTACCACTACTCTGGCAAGTACCCACCTCTCTGTTCATTCCCATCCTTCTCTTAATAAACTTTGCTGGTTGCATCCATCTGCAGTCAGTAGAAACAATAGGCCTGAGAGAGATGTTCTAAGCAGAGTAACCACATATATTGTATAATTGCTTAAACAATGTCCAGAGCTTGACTGATAGAATTAATTTATTTTTTTGTTAGCTTTGGCTTAGGGTTGTAATTTTTTATAATATTTACTAATGTGCTAACTGTAGATTTTTTTGTGCTTCTATTTAAATCAATACAAAGGTCACACTGACTTCAGTAAAAGCAATTTTGAATTTTGGATTATTGTTTTTTATTCTGCAACAGATATTCATTACTTTTTTCAGTTCCTCATGTAACTTAGTACCTTCCTGAAAATAAAAATGTTGTAACTATTTTTCCTGCACCTATGCTTTTAGTTAGGCAGTAAAGCACATTTTCTACATATCATGGTTACACATTGCCCTGTAGTTTGAAAGTGCTTTTATTTCTTCTTTCCTATCCATATCAGATATTTGTCTAAAGGAAACAATACGTTAAAAGCTATATATATATTTAAACTTTTTAAGGTAAATCAAAAGATGAAAACTAGGTTTTTTTTTTGATTCTATTTCTCTATCAGGGCTGATTCAAGCTGTTAAATTCTTATTGGCATTAAAATGTACTTTCAAAGGAAAAAAAAATATATTAAATGTGAGCTGTTTAGATTAGTTCAGGCATTTTGTCCATCACATCATGATTGGTGACCAACAGCTTGCTCAACTATACTCATGAAAGACTGCTAAAGTCTTGACAATACTGTTTGATCTAGGTAAATGTTAGCATATCACAGCTAGTTGTGAATGGTTGCAGTGAGATAACTCTCTACTATGACCCACACTTTAATTAATGTTGCAGAGAAGCCTCACTTTTGATGTATGTCAACATATTCCCCAGATTATTTTTTTGCAATTTTTATTGTTAGTTTAATTTTCTTGTTTATTTGAATTAAAGAGAAAACATTTGGTTTTCATAGCAGTATATGCAAATGTTTTGAATCACTGCAATTTGACCTTCTGTAGTTTACAAGCTGTGCTGGCAAAGCCTGTCTTTCTTTCAGCTGCAACAACTGATATATTGCATTGTCTGTGGTTGCTTGGTCCTGATGCTGAAGCCAATTAGTTTTTTTTTGGAGCCTTTGTTCAAACTGTTGTAAAGTTGTTTTGGTACTTCTTGAATCAAAGTTGTTAATATCTTAAAGTATTCCCTTGCTATTTGATATATTTCTACTCTCCCGATACAGCTTAATACGTGTGCTAACAACTACTCTGAATTAATTTTCAAATATGTACCACTTGCTACTTATTTAGATTTTCTTTCTATCAGTTAACTTTGGATACATACTTATAATGGCCTAGTATTTCCAGGGACAAGGAGAATTATCTATTGGCAACCTTGTGACTAGGCATTTCACAGCTAGAGCTGAAAGGTTTAGATGGTATAAAAGCACTCTTCAGGGTAAAGTTGATGAATTGTAGTAATCCTGACTGGTGTCAGGACAAAGGAGTCTCTCTAATTGAGCATGGCTGGAGAATCAGTAAGGGGTAGTATTAGTTAACTGGCCTAAAATGAAACTTTCAATAGGCCATCCCTCCCCCTCACAAAGAAAATGAATTGGAGCATTAAAGCCACCCCCCCACATCATCTCTTATCAAAGACCTCCATCTCTTGCTCGTATACTATATAGCCTGCTCCATAGGCTCTGGTGCCAACACTGCTGTTTCCTCCATTACATTGTGCTATGCAAAATTAACTGTTCTTGTAAATGGAGGCAACTTTTATGGCAATGCAGCTTTACCTCTGTAAACCACTGGAGAATCATATGAATAATAAGTTGCTAAAGAGAATTAGAGAGACATCTGCATTATTTTTATGAATACCAATTGTAGAGCTCAGGAATTTATTTTGTTGATCTTATCCTGCCTGGCTGGATAGTTCCAAGAAAACGTTTAAGGAATATTTAAAGTAGACAAAAAATGGTGAACAAAATTAGTTATTAGATAGATTATGAAGAATCCTAGAGAACCTGAAAACTCTTACCTGTATTCCCTATACCAGGCTATTAACAGAAACCAGACAAGGTTAACAAGGTTTTGTCATCCCAGCCCAAATCAGGGATCAAAGAGGACAGTACTCTATTAAAGTCTCTAGGAAATGGTAGAGGTAGCAGCAGCTGAAGAAAACTGCCAGAGAAAGACGTATTTGGTTTCACAAAAGCTGGACATACTTCTATGAATTAGGTGAACCAGCTGAGTGGAATTATCAATGGCATACAAATAAAAAAATTACAGTGGTTGAATTGTAAGGGCATAAATCTCTTGCTGTTTCATCCAGTCTCTGTGCAGCTTTGAGCAAATAAATAATGCTTCGTTCTAAATAAGCCGTTTTAGATCACTTGAAGCTATCTAGAAAAGTAACTTGAATTCTGAAAAAGTATTAGTGTGTCTTGCATCCACATGTAAATGCCCTAGTTCCCTTCAGGAATGTTATGCTGACATGGATTGCCAGAAATCCTGGCAATCTGTGCTGCTGTTTGGGTGTAAAAAAATAGCCACAGCTCAAGCCCTTAGCAGGTGCATCTCCTAATTACATGGTGTTTGCTCCAAAACCAGTTGCAGCCAAAAATGGTGCCAGAACTGGGCCAAATCATTTAATTCTGCCTATGCCTGTCTTTATCTCCTGACAGTCCTTTCCTTTGACATAATCTATTAAAAGCTGAAACTAAAAATACAGAAGGTGTCTTGTTGAAAATCTTTTTTTAATGGACAGGCATATAAGACCTCATATCCCAAAGAAGAGCCGTTACTATATCAGCAAGCAAATTCATGTGAAAATAACAATTCTGGTCCATTTGAATCCCTGGTATGCTTTCTGGAGGCATAGCACACCTTCAAAATGTCAATAGAGATCTCTGAGAACACAGTACAAAAATTAACTTATAAGTAGGAATGGAAGTGAAAGGTGTCTTTTGAAAGTTAGCTAAGGGCCTGTAGAGGTAGTTGCTCAAATTGTTTTGGAACTGTATCTGTGGTATGATAGCCTTAGACCTTTTTAATGATTTTCCTCCAGTTAAGCAAAGATTTAACTGAATGGGCATAACATAAGCACTGAAAAGCTGTTAGCCATATAGATGTTTACTGCACTGTCACCACTATGATGTGGATATATTTCTGTGGCCTCAGAAGAAGGAAAAAATCCTGGAAGTGGAAGGCATATCCATAAGAACACATTTTTAGTCAGTATTTGAACATACATGTGTAGGGCAAGATTTTTTTCTGGTTGGGAAAGCACTTGAGGCTGCTATGGTGACACAGTAGGGAAATTCAGGGTCTGAAATCCAGAAATACAGTCTCTGAGTGTTTGAATTTACAATTTCTAGTTTAAAGAGATGTAAAGAAAGTTAACACTGAGATATTTATATTCAGAGGAATACCAGTGCCCACTCTAAGTGGACTAACTGCTAAAGTATAGAGCCTCCTGCTCCAGTACTCCCTCCTCTTCTACCTCTAAACTTAAAATAAGTTATATAGTGAGGTAGCCATTGGTAGGAGAGACCATTATGCCATCTAATTTTGAGAAGTGGAGCATGTATTCAAGTTCCTGCCTCAAATCATGCAGAAGAAAGATGTAAGCCTGAAGCCTAGATAAATGACCATGCAATATGCGGCATGAATTATTCTTGATTACTAGTAAACTACTGCAGCCTTTAGTTTCAACTACAGCTGCAGGATTATTGCCATCACCTTGTTATTTCTCCACTAGTATGGCTAGACCAACCAAAATATTATGACATTTCAATGAAATTTACCATATTATTTAATATACCCAGAGTACTATCCTTGTACTTGTGAAATTTGTATTTCGCTGAGTACTTTGAGAAGCTGTGGTATCACTTCCCCACTACTGCAAATGTTCTTGTAATTCTTCATTTCCAAATTGTCTTTGTTTTTATTTAAAAAGCAACTAAAATACCTCATGTGCTGCTCCCCCTCCTAAATATCTTGTTTCTGAGGAGGTGTTTGTCACCACTGTCACGTTAAATACCTGTACAAAATCTTGACTCCACATGTGCTGAAACTTCATCATTCTTCATATCCCCAGGTTTTCCATAATGCATTCTCTTCTCATTTCTCCTCTCACCTCTTATTCAGTTCTTCAGACTTTGGCATGTGTGTGTAGAACACTATCATCTGACTTCTTCCATATATGGAGATATTGTAAGGAGATACATGAACTCTTCATAATAATTATTAAACAATTATACTAACACCTCATATTGTTACAATAAAAATAGTAACAGTTTTCGTTCTTGTTCTTAGATCCAACTTGGTGGGCTGGACAGTTTTCTCTGTTTTGTTGTTTGATTGTTTGTCTTGGTTTTTTTGGTTGTGTTTGTTTGGGTTTTCTTTTGTTTTAAGTTTAAGGAAGAGATCCACGCCTACTCCGTCATATAGCACAACCCTAGTACTAGGGCTTGAGCAAAGAAAACGTTTCACCTTGAAAAAGAAGACCTTTGACCTTTTTTGTCTACCAGGAAAAGCCCAGGATTAATGTGAGAAGGAATATTCTGGTGTGAAACAAGGTCCAAGTCTTGGAGACCAAGGGCGACCTCTGGTCAACCATAGAATTTCATTGCTCCCTTAGTAGGTACACATTCCAAGACCATTTTATGTAGGTCCTCCTGGCTAGCCTGATGTAATGTTAAAGTCTTCCTATGCCTTGTTCCTGGTTCTTGGAACTCTTCATGTGGCAATTTGGGGGATTGTTCCCATGGATCCAACTAATGCTCTTCAACGCCCAGTTCAAAGGGAGATTTTTAGTGCCCAACCCTATATAAGAATGATAACGACAGCTGTATTAATCCATAACCATCCACAGAATCTGCTTCATTCAGAACCTGAGTTTAAGGGGTCAGTACCATTTCAGATGACTTCTGATTTCAGTAGATGGAGCCAAGAGCCTCACAGCAACATCTGGGTGCAAAATTAAGGCTGATGTGATTGAACCACATAACTGTGGAGCTGAGTTGGAGAGCAGACTGGTGCACTAGATCACCAAGTGAACTACTGGCTATGAAGGATTTTGTGGCAAGGTCTTGTACTAGAAATGAGCAGGGGCTTGGCATGTGCCAGATGCTCGGATGAGCGCCTTATGAAAACATACATGATCACAACCTGTCATCAATTACAGTGTGAGAGTTTAGGCTCCAAAAAGACTAAGCTAGTTAGTACTTGGTTAGCACCCTAATGCTTTAAACCTCCTCTCAATCTTGAACATATCACCCTGATATTCGGTGCCAGAAAAATAAAAATGTCTGACTGTGATTTTGGATTCTTGTACACATCCCACTGCACAGTCAGGCACGGTGCACTAAATTTAAGTAGAATATGAAGCAAGGGTTCTCTCAACAAAGTAGGCATTTCTGATTCTTTTATCCAAAAAACATACAGTGAAACTGAAAAAGAAGAAGGGAAGGGAAGGGAAGGGAAGGGAAGGGAAGGGAAGGGAAGGGAAGGGAAGGGAAGGGAAGGGAAGGGAAGGGAAGGGAAGGGAAGGGAAGGGAAGGGAAGGGAAGGGAAGGGAAGGGAAGGGAAGGGAAGGGAAGGGAAGGGAAGGGAAGGGAAGGGAAGGGAAGGGAAGGGAAGGGAAGGGAAGGGAAGGGAAGGGAAGGGAAGGGAAGGGAAGGGAAGGGAAGGGAAGGGAAGGGAAGGGAAGGGAAGGGAAGGGAAGGGAAGGGAAAGGAAAGGAAAGGAAAGGAAAGGAAAGGAAAGGAAAGGAAAGGAAAGGAAAGGAAAGGAAAGGAAAGGAAAGGAAAGGAAAGGAAAGGGGAAAGGAAAGGAAAGAGGAAAGGAAAACGCAGAGAAGAGCAATAAAACTAATCAGAGTTATAGAAAGGCTTCCACACCTTAGAAATCATAAAAATATCATCATAGAATGGTTTGAGATGGAAGGGACATTAAGGATCATCTAGTTCCAACATCCCCTGCCATGGGTGAAAAATAATTAATCTAGGGCACTGCGGTGTGGGGAAAATAAATACAATACAATACAATAACAAAGAACATGAATTAAGGGAGCAACATATGAGTGTTTATAAAATCTTTAACCACCCTTGAGAATGCACATAGAGAATTATTGATTCCTGTTCTTTTCCATGCAAGAATATGGGATACTAGATGAAAGAAATGGCTGTCAAGTTCAAAACAAAGAAAAAGAGATACTTCTGAATGCAATGCGTAGCTAATCTGTGAAACTCATCGCTATATGCTGCAGATGTTTTAAAATGTCTCATGTTCAATTTTGCTGAGAAAAAAATGAATATACACAACTCTTATTCAAGAAGTCTTAATTACAGTTTACTAGAGACTGGACAAATATGGGAAATAGTATTACATGCTTGCCTGGTTCTTATCCTTTCCGCTGGTAACTGCTAGAGGACATTTTCACAGACAGAATATGAGACTAGCTAGACCTTTGGTTTGAATCATTATGGCTGTTCTTATTTTCTTATGATTTTAAACTGCATTTTATTCCAGAAGTTCCCAGGCTGCAATACTAACTCCAGCTTTGGTCTAAGTGATTACACAGGTGGTACTTCAGTAGACAGTAGCATGGGAACAATGGTATAGGAGTGTCAAATTTGGGCTGGGAACAACTGCACTAGGATCATCAAACCCAGAAGTTTATAATATATTACTAGGATTCAGTTGCCTGCTATGCATTTAATCTCTGGTTTGGATTATAAATTAAACTGGAATTTGAATAAAAGTTGTGGCCAGAGGCCTTTAACCATGCTGATAGCTGTCACAAGGCTTCTTTTGAGCCACAAGGCACAAAGTAGAAGGGTTGCGCTATTTTTGATTGAACACAGAATTATTTTTCAAACTCCTTTTCTAAAACCATTTAAGTTTCATTTGTGGCTTGGCTCTTCCATAAACTCTTTGTTCATTAGACTTCTAGTTGCTTCTGTTGAAAACAGAGATACTTTCAAGTGAAATGGTTTAAGGAGGTTTAGAAAATGTTTTGGTATGAATTTTAAAAGTAATGGATATTCCCTTGATTTATATTATTGTATCATATATGTAAAAGTGAAAAAAAATGCTTTTAATTGCCTTTGTTGTTATTGTTGTTGTTAGTAAATTTCTAACTTCACAGTGTGTGTATGGAATGTTGATCTGATCTGGAAATGAGGGTCAGTTTTCAGCGCAGATGAATTATTTAGAAAAAATACAACGTAACATTTAGAAAAAGATGGATGAAATAGAATTTTGCTAAGTATAGTATTGAAGAAATGAAGTATAGAATGGTTACAGAAATAAGTATAGTAGTTGACATTAGATACAGGATAAGGACAGTGTCATCAAATAAAGCCATTATTTAGATTTTCAAATTTATTAGATTTTTTTAACTGTTAGCAATTAATATGTACTATTATGACTTTAAATTGATAAACACTTTTTAGAAAAAATATATAACAAATGTCTACATTAATCAAAGTAAATCAAGCTATATTAATGCAAGTTCTTTTAATGGTGAAAGATACTACATTTGTAAACACTTTTGTCTTTTTACATGTTTAAATAGATTTTCTGTTCTTTGAATAGTTAAATGTTTAAGACTGACAAAATAGTCATAGTCTGCAACCTACATAGGAAAAGTCTTTGATTACAGTAAAATTGCACAAAAAAAATGTCATTAAAAGGCATTGGACAGACATAAAACCTAACCTTTTGAGCTGAAGAATACTTAATATTCTCTTCATGATCATGCAAGGGGAAATTCTTTGCTATGGAATAGCTATTTTCCTGTTAAGCAGGCTATTTCATCAATGATTTATTCCTGAGATGTAATAGGTCGTTTAAAATGATGGTTTAAAAGTTAGGCCTTTTTTGTTTAATTTTCTCACAGGCAGTTGGTAATTATCATGGTCCTGCAGTTTCTCTGGAATGCTGTGGAGGGTCAAATGCCAATGGAACCCTGCTTTATAGGGTAATTAAGACAGTAGACATGGTTATTAAATACATCGTGCTAAACTAAACTGGAATGCTGTGAAATAAAATCCAAAATCATAAATAAAACGTGGGTATTCTAGTGAAAAAAAAATAATAATAAAGGCACCCTACAATCATATTTGCAGTAAACAGCTCTGGCTGAATTGTGTCTGAAATTCTGCCATTTTAAGTATCTGCGGACTTGCTAGATGTTTCAGGAATATTTTAAAACTAAAAATAAGTGCAAATGTGCTCTATATGTGTTTTGTGTGCCCAGAAATCTAGTACAGTAATCAAAATTCAACCTCATAGTGCTCAGTGTATCTAAAGAATGTGAAAATACTCCACAATGAATAGAACCTTCTGTATTCATAATTACCATGCAGCATGTGCTGGAAAATATGTACTAAAATAGGATGATGGATGTAGGTTTAATGTGAATAACAAATGAAGTTTGGAGAATCCTTTAGAAAATACCATAGGATGCTAGCCTTTTTTTAAGAGCTTACCAGGTACTGTAGCTGTTTCATTTGTGCCTATCTGAAAATTTTATGTTTGCAATATGCTTTAGGCCACATATAGATACAAATCTGTGCATCTTATATGCAGAAGAGGGTGGCAAAGACTAAATGCTTGATCAACATAGGTAATGCTAAGCAATATGAAAGTTGAAATATTACAATCTGTAAGATATCACCCTCAGAATATGCAGCAAACTTGTCTTTATATTTTTTCCATACCAAAAAGATAGGGTAATACAATATCTTCCTAGAAAAATTGTGATGAGTACACAAAAACAGTGGGAAATTAACTTTGTAAAATCAGTCCAATGTAAAACAAAGTCCCTAGAACACATAACACAATTTGTACATGTGATCTGAAATTGTATTCTCTTTGTTTAAAGTCTGGAAAATGAAATATGTAAGTTTACTGGCAAATTCATTGCATCACCAGAAAAAGAGAAAGAACTGTCTCCACCCTCAAAGAGAAAAAAATAAAATAAAAAAGAAAGGAAAAGAAAATATATATTTCCAATTCTAGCTGTAAAACTGGAAGCCAAAATGTGTAGTTGGCAGGCACAGAGCCAGCTGACTTTAGATCACTAGCCTTTCCATCAGATCAGTCTTCCTACTTCCACATGGAACACATTTTAAGTTAACAATGTGTAGTTTGGCAAAGGAATTGTTTTTCTTTGGCATAGAGCAGTTGTCTCATTTCTTAAAAAAAAAAAAAATATTTTCTGCTTTATATATACAATGCGTGTCGACATTCGTTTGAACTTTAAAAACAGTTGTTACATCAAAAAAAAAATTGTATTCTATTGTTTGTTTTTTTTTTTTTCTGTATATGCAGATAGAAATTATGGAAATTTATTGTTAATTCATCTGTATACTGGCTTGTGTAATTCATCCAGTTTCTAATGTTTACTTAAATACTCATGTAAATGCCTATAAAAATGTTGATTAAGCTACTTGACCACAGACACTCAGAAAACAGGCCTCCTTCCTTAAGACAGTAATTTAAGTAAATCTCAGTTGATATCAGAGTATTTACAGTGTGGCCATAGACTCTAAGACAAACTCAGATTAAATCTGATCATTTTGCTCTTACTCCAAAACCTGGCCATTTCAACCAGATGTATTTATAGCCTGAAAAAGCAGTGGAATGGAATGCTACTCATTCAGACATTTGCAGTTGATTTATTCATTCCTGGTTACTTCCACTGAAAACTCCGAAAAGCAGAAATGCAAATTTTCAGACATTGGTTCCACATGAAATGGGACAGACCACTGCACCAGCTACTGTTGTGAGACCAGATAGAGCTACTGCTGCCTACACATAAAGAGAGCCATTAAGGAGAAGTTGTTTATTTCTGCTTCTGCAGAAATCATAAACACCAGCCATGAGCCTGACAGCACAAGCTGTGCTGCAGTAAATTCTAGTACTTTGCTGGCCATTCTAAGCTGCCCAGTAAAAGTTACTGTAGCTAAATCCCATATACATTTCACGAAATAATCCTGCTCAGAAGATGGTATCATATTCATGCACAGCAGGGTGTGCAAATGCCTATAAATCAAAATGTAGAATCTGAAATATCTATTAAAAAAATCTTTGCAAATTTAACCATGACCCTTTGCCAGACAATAGACCTTCATATGCTTTGCAGCTTAGCAGACACCAAGGAATTTTGTTTGGAAGTGATAGCTACTGTCTATGTAATATTTAGGACCTATTCATGGATCATCTGGCAGAAAATAAAAGGGTTTCCTCCTCTAACATATGCTAAAGAAGGATGTGGTCCTGTGCCTGCTCCTCCTCTTCTGACTTTTTGCAAATAGCACAACATAAGAGACAGTTGTTTCTGGCTGCCCTGCTGCCTGTCATGGCTGTCAAGTGAAATCCCATGAATTATTGCTCTTCCAGATGTAAGAGATTTCCAGGCTGCCTTAAACTGCCTGTGGTTTGTGGTACTGGAGAGGAGTGAAACGAGATTAAACTTCATCTCATCAGTGCAATCTGAAAAGATCACACAGAGGACTAATAATCACAGCTTTTTCATTCCAGAGCTGGACCCAAGAGCTGTGTGTTTTTGTTTCAGGGCTGTGTCACATTAAGCTTGTTGGAAGACATTGATTAAGGTCAAACAATGTTTGAAGATCAAAAATATTTTTTTTTACTCTGTGTTGCTGCATACATTTTGCATTCTTCAAAAAGTGTCATGCATTATTTTTACCCGGCTGAAACTGAAAACACTATGAACTGAGTTCTGTAATTCTGAGATGTCAGCATTTCTTAGCACAAACTTATGAAAGACAGAAAACGAAAATGCTCACCTAAAATTATGTATCTAATGCTATACGGCTTCCCCTATAATTCAGAGGGAATAATCACCCCCCCAAAAAAGTACTCGTCACTTCAGTTTGATGATCAATCTCCGTCTTTGTGATTTTCAAAACTTTTTTTTTTTTAAAATATATATATATATATATTTATGGTTTGTTAATGCCAGCCAGGATGGTGTCTGGACCTTTGAATTTAATTTAAATGTTTTGTATTAGTAAAGAAGTCTTATTCCTACACTGTTGAGTTACACGTTTTTCAAAGTGCTCAGCTATAAGCCTCCATAGATTAAAAAATAACTGCAGGTTCAAAATGGAAGGTAGAAATTTAAATAAAGGTTTTCGTGATTGTTTCCAGAATTGTTCTTTAGTTGCATTATGTGCATTTCAAGCATTTACTGGTTAATTTCCAAGATAAGTATGAGGTATGCATGTATGTATGCCTCTTTGAGGTATGTATATCTCTATATATACGTGTGTATGTATGTACTTAGAGAGTGGCATAGAAATATAATGCCCATAATACCTGCAAACTATGATTTAAATAATAGCTGTAACATAAAATAACATAATGCTTTAAAACCTAAGTATAGAAAAATGATTACTGTCACAACTCATTTTTTTAATGAAATGAAGAGGAGAAATGGAGAGGCCCCTGACGTTTCACTTCAGCCCTATTAGCAAAATATTAATTATAGATAAGAAAAATAGGTTGCCCAAAAAACACCTGGAAATAATTGACAAATGTATGTGACTTAGATCAGAACGTAATTGCCCTGATTTGACCTATGTAGCTTTTTTTGAAAACTGACGTAGCTTGTTTAAGTAATAGTGTTGGCTACCAGATGTAAAACCTCCCAAGCTAGCTTCCTTTTCCATCTGAGCTCGGGAATATCACAAAGGCTTTCTAATGTGAGGGGATACCAGTAAAACAGTGATGAAAACCATAGGTAGGAGTATCTGCAAGTGGCTCACATGAAACCATTTATTGCTTTTCATGCATGTGTATTAAACCATAGTGGAAAGGAACCTTTCATTGAAAATGCATTACTTACTTGACACTGTTTTTCCTCAGTCTTTTTTTTTTTTTTTTTTTTTGCTATGGGATGTGAGTGAAACATTGCAGCTGAAAAAATGATCATCATACTTGAGATAGGCTCACAGAATCTTTTCGTACGTTCTGTGTGAAGTTGTCTTGAACTGAAACCTCTGCTCCTTAAGGATTAAGGGATTGAAAAGCAAAGACTGAAGCTGCTGTAATTTAAACCCAGTCATTCTCTAGCACAAAGGTGCAAAATGGACTAAGCCAATCTGCTTCTTTTCTAGTTCAGCTAAGAAATAGTTTTACCTTTTGAAAGTTTTGTACTATTAACATTCCAGAGATGTCATTATCTTAAAAGGAAATTTATTCTCTCTTGATTTTTTAACCTGAGATCAGAGCTGTGAGACAAGCAATAGGTGGACATGGTTTCAAATTGCAGTTTATGGCATTTCTGAAAAATTCCATCCGTGTGATGTATAGATAAATCATAAAGATAAATTTAATCAATGTATGCCACTGAGGTGGGTTTTCTTGTTTATAAAAATATCTTGTCTCCAGAAATACTTGCAGAGCAGTTTTTTATTGCTATTTTAAAAATGGTTTTATATTACTAAAGAGTCATAAAAAGTATCAAATGAAACAAACTTAGTTCCAAGGACTGCAAGAGAAAAGGGAGCATTATGTTATATTGCAGATAATTAATACATTCACCAGACAGAAGAAATCCAGTTAATTACTGGGTGCATGTTAACTGATTGCAGGTTCTGAGTTTCAGTAACAAAATGAACTGAATTCACATTTCAGACTGTTGGTTTCTTTTTAAAGTTTGTCACAAAGACACAGTACATAATTCTAATCAAAACAAATCAAAAGTTATTTTTTAACAAATATTCCCAATGGAAGTGCACTATATCCAGCAGAAAACGAAGCCCCAACATTGTGGTTTGGGCACTGCCATGCCACGGTCGGGACCTGTCTTTGATTACTGGCTCTAATGTTCTTCTCATAGACGAGCCCTCCCCGCAGAGGGTCTGATGCTCAGTTTGCGAGAAGAGGGCAGCTCTGGGGGCTGGGGAGTTCAGCAGCTTGGAGTGGTTCCTTTGGAAATGGCACTGGTGGGGGTGGAGGAGGGTTGCCCCACCAGTGTATCGGCTTCTGTGAAGCGGAGCCTTATGCAGAGATAAATAAGGAAGCCATGGTGCTCTGGAAATCTGGAGACGTTTCTTTTCCCTGGGGGAAAATACATAAATATGTGCTCTTAAAATACATGTAGAAATTTACTACCTATAGAAGTAAAAGTAGACCTTAGAATTACTCAAATCTAGTTTGAGCTACATTGCATAGTTTCCATTTGGGTGAGGAAGAGTCACATAAGTGGTTACATGTTTGTATTTGTAAATCATCTTCTGTCACTGATTTAAAACTGTGACCCGCTGTTTATCCATATGTTTGATGTGGGGCTGGCAACCAGCAATAATACGAGCTTTCCAGCACTTCCCATTTATAACTTCAAAGCCTAACCTGGAGGACCACCCTCTCTAGAGACAGAAGCAATTCATTTTCCATATTCAGTGTGCTTCTCCTGAGAGGAAAAAAACTGCCAGTCATGCCAAATTGTGTTGAATGATACAAGGTAAAGCTAGTTTTATCACATGGGCAGCTGACACAAAACTCTTTCACTTATCTTAGGTTGGATGGGAACTGGGTTCAGAGATGAAAGGTCAGTTCTTTATCCACTAAGCCCTCCAGATATTCCAAAATCCCCAGTACATTACAAATTTGAACAGTTTAAGCTC